>NC_028352.1:22181121-22185192 GCF_000741045.1 Vigna radiata var. radiata | reverse complement strand
TTTAAGGAAATAAAAATAAGAAAGTCAGGTTCTTACATTCTCCCTAACAACAAAAATTTTCGTCCTCGAAAATTAGGACTTCTAGCAGAGAACAGATGGGAGAATGATTCCCTCATGACATCTTCCAATTTCTAGGTAGAGTCATATGTTCTCATGTCCCGAACAACCTTGACTAGATTGATGGGTTTTTCATCAAAAACACTAAAGTAGACTCTCAATGTTGACTGACTGTATTCATGACCGAGTGATTATGCTGAAGTAGGAACCGAACGGTGTTTAAGGAAATAAGAGGTTCAAATGAAAATTTTGAAGTTAAGGACCATTAGGCAACATTTTAATTAAGGAGGCCGACATGCTGAAGATAAGACCAAACAGTAATGTTAACACCGAATGATGAAATATTAACTATAATTTACAAAAATCTTTTTAGAGGTAATGAAATAGTGGGAAATGTTGGTTAGTTATTTAGGAGAATAGAATGGAGAAAAAAAGAAGAAAAAAAAAATGATTGAGTAAGTCGAGGATGGTTATCAAATATTCTAAGATTGAGTAGAGACTAGACCGTTTGTCTATGAATGCCTAAGCTGATCAAAACTTCAATTGGTTGCTCAACTTATCTACACTGATTACAAAAACCGATGAATGAACTGGAAATCCTTATTTGAATTGCTGATAGATGACACTCCTAGCAACCGCACCACTTCTCTGAGGTAGAGTTGAACTAACTTCTAAAACCGATAACCATAAGTAAGCACTTATGGTCCACTTTGCCCACAACAAATCCAAATAACAAAACGACCTTTTGACCGAACAAGCGACGAAGTCCATGCTAAAGTTGCCATTCCATTTGGTCTCTAATGCTCTAACTTCAGCCTTTGACACATAAACCGAGTGACGTCTGCTTTCATCCCGACCACTAAAATAATTCCTTTTTGCTGAATCTCCAAGATACCATCCGCTTCCATCGCAAAATCCTTTCTTTGCTCACTACCGATTGGTTTTTGTAAAATCTGCCACTCCACATTTGTCGACTGCTTATCATGAATCTTGTTGAACAATGCGCTTCTCACTACCAAATTGATGTGTCTAATACCTTTCGGTGTTTAACCTCACTTGTAATCTTAAGTCTTTCAAAATTCTTAACTAAGCGCAACTTATGAATTATCATTATCGACACAAGTTCTAGAATTTGCACTTCATCCATCCAGAATTCATTCTTGAATAATTAACATACTACTCCTTCTTTCTTCCACACTCCGAACGCTGCACTCTGACGTTCCAAATGCTCCGCTCTGGTTCATCCTTCTTTTTCATTAACAAAACAAGTGTACCCTTTGTCGAAGCTACTCGAGTAACCTTCCATAATCTGCTTCTTTAGTTCCACCAACATTGCTGAAACCATATTATAATAGGTTATTGATATTGGTTTAGTACCAAGCACCAGATCAAGAAGGACGCAACTTCATGCAGAAGAGGTCACCTAGGCACCTCTTCAAGAAACTTATCTCAACTGTTACTTGCTACCGAACGATCAACAATGAACGCTACAAGTACACACCAGTGAAACAACCAATATCGACGACAGAGCACGACCCAGCACTGGCAAGGAGCAAACTCTTATTGAGATTCATTAAACTTGTAGCTTTCCCCTATAATTACACTGAGTCCAAGACACCACTGCTCTAATCAAACTTCCGCCTTTCTTATATTGCACAACTTCAACAAGAACCCTCCATAAAGATATTACGGACACCGGTTCTTGTTTAGATACCAATCCCAAAGGGAACACAACTTCTCCAAGGTATAAAATCCCCCACTTGTTGCGACATATCAACTGAAATCGCTACACCAAAAAGATTTATCTTCCCTTCTCCGCTTATTCTTGCTAAATCTTCTGACTTCTACAACCCTGTCATCTTTTTCATTTATAACTTGATTCACTTCCAGTGCATAAACCTCGGTTCTCTTTCTCAAAACACAACACTTCTTTTGATGTCTATCACTTCCCAGAATGATTTGAAATAATCAAACCTCTCTTTTGGTCACACCTCGAACCTAGACAACACCACACCATCTTCGCTTGCTTCAACATACACACTGAATTTCCATGACACTTGTTATCCATCTTTCTCTCAACTACACCTTAGGCATCACCCTTGCTTTCCTTCCTGGCCAAGAAATCGCATTCTATAAACCTTAATTCTGAACTTCTTATATCGATTCCACACACGTCACATCACCCAGAATTCTATAAGTACCCTTAACCAACAATACCAATCCTCTGACCTTACCTAAACGTACTAACTCATTGCCTTCTATAATCCATCATTTCAACATCCACGTCTATCTTGATCTAACTCAATCGAACACTAAACATCACTATAAAACTACACCCGATGAAACTGACTTTACCACAACATGCAACTTCATAACTCCAAACATCTCAACCAACCCAAACTTCTCTGATCATTCTCGATACCTTCTTATTCTAATTATCACTTAATTCAAAACCCAACCGATACTCCAATTCTCTTCAAAGACTTCACGTTCTCTCAACTTGGAATTTCTAGCTTCTATTATACGCTTCTTAATTCTGCTCTGAACCACTGGTTGGCCTCATCTGGAAGGGGTTGTAGGAAACTCTCTAAGCTCCATTCTTGCTAATGTGAGGTAGAAGAAGAGGACGATCTAATTGCAGTTCCACCCTTCGATATCAAATCCACGTACTTCTTCTGAGCTGTTCCTACTGAAATCCTAGCGGTCTCCAAATGTTGAAGAGCTACTGTATTCAGGTTTGCTAAGGTGATTTTCTGTTGTTGTATGGTCGTGATTATTGATTCCATCAATTTCATGGGATCAGGTGTATTCACACTTGAAGGTGAGGAAAGAAGAGACTTAAATATCGTCTTCTAAATATTCATAGAGATAGAACCCTTAGTTTTACTTAGGAAACAAGGACACTATGGAGTTGATCGCGGAATACAACCAAAGGTGTAATCAATGTAGTCAATGTTAAAATGAGAGTTTGACAGTGATAACCGAANGGTANCAAATAAAAGGACGTTCGGTCATAAATAAACTAGCATAAGATCAAACTGTTTACAAAAGGAGCCAAACATAAGTTGAGTACAGTAAAGCTGAGACAACATGTTTAAAGACAAAATTGAATTTACTGAGCCGAACGGTAACCAATAAGGAACGTACGATCACAAAGAACCATGCGTAAGACCGAACAGTTTCAATGAAACCGAACGACATGATAGTAATATTAATAGAAGAGTCTNCTTACATTCAGTGTTGAGAAAAGAAGGTTGTCTCAGGTAAAAGTCATGAGTGTGCACCCTCATTACTTCTATCAAGACATTCTCTGTTCTCAAAACTTTTAACTATATTTTAAAAATTTTACCATCTAGGCTTGGAGGAAATGGTATAACATACCATTTAAACTCGACTTTCCATAAGAAAGGCATGACAAAACATAACCCGCAAGTTATCCTAGGAACCATGGTTTGTTCATGGTAAGAGAATACAACGATTAGTCTTAGTCAAAGAAATTAGAATAAGTGCTTCCGTACATTTAAGAGCACACAAGCACAAGCAAGGTATGCACACAACCTACAGGTTCTCTAAGGATAAAAACTGCTCTGATACCACAAATGTAACATCCCAAAAATACGCCTAAGACATATCAATTGGATGCAACATGTTATAATAATGTAAAGCAGTTAGGAGTAGAAATTCAGATGAAATATATATATAATACAGTCATCCAAAATACAAAAGAAGGGCTAAAGCTCTACTTATAGCATAGAGCCTTTCAAAAAGAAGAAAAGGAAAGAATACCAAGTTATATACAATAGATAATAACTAAACTATACTACTCTGCAGCATCTGCAGTATCTGGAACGTCTAGGACATCTAGAATCTGCTCCAGAGGGGCCTCTCCTGCCTCTGCTCACATCCATTATGGATGATCATTGCAAAAGAAAACAAGCACATACAAAACAGGCAGCAAACAAAGCAAGGGTAAGCTAGTATTCAAAACCATACAAGTTCAGTACATTTTTAATA